>NC_091930.1:36799762-36837262 GCF_041260155.1 Ptychodera flava
AAAAGAGCGCGAGGCTACAGCTAACAGTAAGAGATAGTGAAGTCGATAGCTGACTGCGCATAACCAGCGCGCAGATCAACCGATACAGTTAATATGTAAGTTACGTATTACAAATAGTTTTCGTTTGTATATAAACTGTCATTTCAAGCATTTTAGGCCCAGCCTTGTCATGATAGGTTAGCTAAACTGTGCACTGGTCTTTGTTGCCCGCATACGAATCAGATCAGAACGACAACTCTTCCTGATCTCGACGAGATGAAAGCAAGTTTCACCAACGTGTTAAAACCTGCCACCATCATGACCCTGTGTGTCCTAACGTATGCGGAGCAAAAAGACCGTAACAGAAATGTCAACTAGATGTACGAAAGTCAGGATTTTGAAAAACATATTCAGCTTCGATAATTTCTCACACTATGCCAAGTAGGAAAATGTGCCCCTATTCTAACCGTTGGTGTCCATTTTGATGCATGAAAACATCAGTGCAGCACATCGAAAATGTTGACCACTCCATCGGTTGATAAATGACAAAAACTTAAAGAGACTGCACGACGAATTGGATGTGCTTTGTTTATAATAAGTATTCTATGTTTTGCATTTTGCTTAGGAGAAATAGAAATGTTGCTGCACGTCAAACCAGGAACACATTGATGGATAAATTTTTATTATAAAATTTCTGCCAGTCAGAATAGTTTTTAATTCAAAGGTCAAAACTGAACCACATAGTCACTCAAGCCCCTTGACTTTCGTACACACCTAAAACTTACAACGATCACAAAACCCTTCTAGGGGATAACAAAAAAAAATTGCCCCTCGTCCTGGCAAAACCTCGACAGTGATGCTGCGATGTTGTGACATTGCACTCTCCTAGTGGTTTCGGCTCTAGCAGTGAAATCACGCCACGATCTAAACACACAAAACGTTTTGATTTTGATATCTAAAAACTGGAGAAGTAGGTTCTAGGGTCAAGTCATTCGTACCAGGACAAGAAGCATATCCGTTGGTCTAAGTGACTTTGTAAGAAGGATACACGACCTGTTAAATCACTTGAATGATAACAGAAAAGCAATGATGGTTAAATCTGACAGTACGGTGAAAAAATTATGACCATGAAATCTCTGAACATACATTTTTAAAATGATCTTAAAAAACTTCGATTCCTACAGTAACCAACACGAGAGATTTGCATTAAAATGGGAACAGCTACAGAGAGCCACTATGCACAACCTTTTATTTTCAGAATGTAAATAGCATCACAAGTTTATATAGTACACTGGTACAAATATACCACAAATAAATATATTTTGAAATACAATAAATATTAAACATGAAAAAAGACCCTTTTTTCTGAGAAACCAGGACTTTGTCAACACTCTAGACGACATTATTTCTGTTCCCTGGCCGATAGTGTGTGTTCTGAACGACTTTCTTGTCTGTTTATCAGTTTTGCACGTTACAGATTTTAAATCCTGAGTGGCAATGTCGCCGTTTGCTTACACTTCTCCTGGTTGTTCCTCACAGCAAAAAATGTCGTGCACTCCAAAAAATGTATTCTTTGTGCTGTTCTGTAAAATATATATATATATATACACTGTTTAGCAAAGTTTTACAACATCTGAGGTTTACGCGATGTTGTCCCTTTATCTTCTTGTAACTAAGACTTCCACTTTTTTGGTTGGTGGACAGTACACCATCTTACAAAGACAATGTGAAGGGTTTACCATTTTTCACAGGGGTGGGTGTTTAGGGGGAACGTTTGAGAACTAATCAATGCGGTATCACACCTACGGAAAGTTCTAGATGAATTCTTTTTGAAAACTTACGTGAAATTCTTTAAAACTGTGAATACTTTTCTTAATGTAATTGTACATGTTATATATTTCTGACAAGTTCCAGATGGCATGCTCGACTATTGTTGGAAATCGGAGATGAGGGATTTACATTTGATTTACCTTCTGAAAACGAGTTGTCCCACCACACACACGTAAAGGGGCAGATTTGGTTATAACTGACTGACAATTGCACAAATTCTGTTGGCAAGAAATCAGTTCTGTCTCGAAAATCTACAATACCAACTTGTAGATATAAATGGCATCTTCCTGTCAATATTTTTTTAAAAATTGGTACAGCAGAATACTCTGTAAATGATTGACGCTCAACACAATAGAAAAGCTAGTTAGGAAATATGACAGGCAGAAGGGAGGATATCCAGAATTTTTGACCAAACTAAATGATTTGATATAAAGTACACTTTTTTTCTGATCTACCTACAGAACTGCTATTCAGTAGAACCCCAGTTCCTTTTAGACTTCGCCAAGAAAGTAGAAAGAAAAGCAGAGCCTCTGAAAAGAAATCTTAAGTGACGAAAAGTGAAAACCTTGGTCCACAGTAGGCAAGGATCAGATGAAACTGATCACTCGCCCTTCTAGACTGACAAAAACTTAAAAAGAGGACGAGTTGTTCACCCTTGGCGACCAAAGTCTGCCATTTCTGTCTGAGTCATGATTACATTACACGCTGGACAGGTAACTCTTCAAGTTACCGTATGGTTGCCTGCTACATCGTATTGTTGTCAGTCTTGGCCGCAAGTCTCATTTGATCATTTGACCAATCAAATGATATTTCACCTACTCGATTAAGGTGTACATTTCTAATCTATCGGCATCAATTATCTGCGATTTCTACATTTTGACCTTGTAAGAAAGATCAATGAATTACTTCTCGTAGCTTGATTGTACCCATCTCTACAGCATCAAGTCCTTATATGGAATCTCTGATGCTTTAACCCTATAATCAGTCCACTGTCCCTCTGCAATGCTTCAGAATTCAAGTGACTGAAGCCCACTTTTCGGTAAAAATCAAATCCGCTATTGGACTACATGTAGCAGGTACCGCTCAACATGCAACAACAGAGTTCCCTGTTTGGTTGCAGAGTCCATCAGAAGTGTCCATACACTCGTCAACCTCCTCCAGGCTCTGCTGCGGAGGAGTTGGTGGCAAGATTTGATGCTGCTGCGCTTTCTCGTACGAGTCTTGCCGTAGAACAGTCGCCGGGGAGTTGTCCAAGGACAGCTGTGGCAGAAGAGGGTGCTGTTGGGCTAGCTTGTACGAGTCCTGCCTCATGGGAGGTGGAGGTCTGCGTTCCAGAGTCGGCGACTGCCTTGGGTCGAGATGCAGCTGCTGAAACTGTTGGTGCATCTGCGCCTGCTTCTGCAGCAGCTGCCTCTTCTGGTAAAGTTTGTGTTGCAGCAACTGCTGTTGCAGCGTCTTGGCGCTCGCTTGCTTCATCGCGATCAAATTCTGCGGCTGTTCGTTCGCCGTCGGTGTGCGGTCGAAAAAAGACGGTTCTGTGTGCATGTTGCGGTTGAGAGCGATCAGTTTCTGCTGCTTCTCTGGGAATGACTCCCCTGGCAGATGCCGCCACGAGCGTGGTTGTATCGGGCTTTGTGGTGCAATGACAGGCACATTCTCCTGTCCTTGTTTTTCCTGATTCTGTTGAAAGTGTGCAAATGGCAGATTCACTGGAGTAAACAGCTGATCTTTCTTGTTGCTCTCCAGCGAGTTCTCTACCTGATTCATTTGAACGCATCCTTTTGCCTTTGATAACTCTTTAAGCTGCTGCCGGAATGCAGCAGCACCTGCTGTGAGAAGTCCATCAGACGCCCGGCGGCCTTCGCGAAAACTTACAGGCGAATTACACTGACTGTGGCTACGAACCTGTGGGATATGTTGGGGCGTGTATTGAGTGTCTAGGTTCACCACCTCGTCCAATGGCGGTGACATGTTTGGCGAGTTGCACGGAGCATGCAAGGGGAACTGACCTCCCGGTTGGTTCTGCGTCAGTGTCTGCATGAGTTCCATATCACACTGAGAGTCTATTGTCAGAACAGAGCCGTTGTCCGTGCCGAAGCTCGTAACACTTGTATCTGAACACACTGATCCGTGACTGCTTTCCCCGAACGTATGCCGTCTTTGCGAGCAGTAGCTTTCCGAGGGTTTCTCACTCTCTGGTTCTGACATGTCAACCTCCACACCTTCATCAATAGATGTTGCGATCATAGTGTTTGGAGACATTGAGCGTACTTTTCTGACACACGGCATCGGCAAAGTTTCAAGCATTGATCCGCTGATTCCCTGCGGAGTTGGTATATTCTCTGATTCGCTGAACGCAATCTGGTGTGTAAGCTTCCTCTCAACCCGATCGGCACTGATTGGAGCCTGCTGTTCAGGTAGTGGCGGCTGCTGCAGGGCAGTACTCGTGATTGGCATAAAGTTCATGGCGTAATACGTTGGTGCACTTGGCACACTGTGTTGGTGTGGCAGCGGAACATGGTTGCTTTGTGGTGAATGATTGGCCATGGCTTGCTCCGCAACACAGCTCGGTCTTCGCCTTCTGGCATCCAGTCGGTTGTCAACTGGAAAGCTGCTTCGATGATGTTTAAGTCGTTCCACAAGCAGATGATATATTGCTGTGTAATGATCATAGGCTTCTTTCCTCAATGACTGGAATTGAAAAAAAAAATTGCATTTACTTCTCAGTAGATCTTAATCACATGATAACCTAGCAAAACAGCTTTCTACTTTTGATTATTGAACTTTAAATGTAACCTATACCTTTTGTTCCTTGATGCAAGAGAACCTGAATCATACTTTTTCAAAACACTTGATGTATTTCTCGTTTACATTGCTGTCTTGCAATGTTGCATATGTTAGTTTTTGATCAAGTCTCTTTCTGGTTTTCGCCAGTGATATTTAGGACTTGTCATGAAACAAATTATGCAAATTTTATGCTAATTTGAACAACTATTAAATGCATTGTCCGTTCCAACATACACACCAATTAGCATAGGAATAACAGGGGTCAGAAACTGATGTATGCATCATATATTTACCTCTTTTGTTTTCTGCTGGTCAATTCCTAAACTTTGCATCAGTCGCAGAACCTGTTCATTGTACTCTCCTGGCTGGCTGACAGGTGGGACATCGCACACAAGACTCCTTGGAGGTCCGCCATCCATCAGCATCCACTTGTGTCTCTTTATTTGATCAATTGTGTACCTTTTAGCCGGATCAATCACCAGCATTCTTCTGATCAGTTGTTCACATTCTGTATTGAGTAATAATAATAATCGATGTGTTGGTTATATGAAGATCATAAGGGACGCCAAACTTTTGTTTTGTCAAAGTAAGGGTCTGCTGAACACTTGAAATTTGAGTACCTGTTTACCCATGAAACCAATCATTAGTAGGCGTCCTAACAATTCACACCTATTGTATATCTTAATTTCCTTATCAGACTGGGGACCATTGAGACCTTATCAGACTTGGGACCATTGAGACTTTATCAGACTTGGGACCATTGAGACTTTATCAGACTTGGGACCACTGAGGCCTTCTCAGAATGGGGACCATTGCCGCTTCTCAGTCTAGGGGTTATTGAGCTGAACATTCGGATTCCCATAAAACCTTACCTGTCGACATGAAGAATGGAATTCGAAACCTTCCGGCAAGAACTCTCTCTTTGAGTTGTTGAAGTGAATTTCCATCAAATGGGAGCGCACCACAGACAAGAACATATAAGACCACACCAAGGCTCTGAAGATGAGAAAATAAATACATCAAACTTGAAATCAAGGCCTTTCACTATTCAACTACTAATGGAAATCCGACATACGTATACATGCTCTGAGTGGTATGCCTGAAGTTAAAATGCATATTTAAAAGAGAAGCCTGTACTTTGTTGATAATCAGCAAACAAAATGTCAAGCTTTCAAGTCGAACACAAAAAGGGCAAAAAAAAAACTTACCCAAATATCGAGAAGTGGACCATCATACTTTTGTCCCTCAAAGACTTCAGGAGCAGCATAGGGCGGACTTCCACACCAAGTTGCCAGATGTTCACCCGGTTTGTAATAATTACTGAATCCAAAGTCCGCAATTTTGATGTTCATGTTGGCATCCAGGAGAAGATTCTCTGCCTGTAATTGCAAAGGAAGAATAGCTTGTTATTTGTTGGTAAATTTCCATGACTTTGTCAAACTTCTAAATATAATATCTGTGAGGCACAGTGTCAAATTATTTATCTGCATTGAACACATATGACCACTCTCTTTGATAGAGATCTGAAAGTACCAAAATATTTAATGATCTAAACAGAAGTAACTTAATTCTTTAAAAACATACAAATCTATTGGTTCATCAATTAGTACAAACTTGCTCACATTTCTGACAACCTCCATCTCCAAATGTCATTTCGAGTGGTACCACATGAGTGGGTTTCATATGCAAATTCCTACAAAACATCTCTTTACAGAATTTAAATGTAATGGACACAACGTATGAACTAACTGATTCCCTTGATGCAAATATCTACACTTCTGGGACAGTAACCAATTTGACACACCGTGCCCGTATCAGTAAGGTGGTAGTATTTGCCTCAACAATTGAAGGAACTTAAACATTTGCTGAAACCTTCGTCAATGCAACTTTTAATCCATTCTTTTTCAAAATCAAGACTAAAAATCAGGGTTTACCATGTAAATATGGTACCAGCAAAACAATTACCTTAATTTTACAGATAGTTGAAATTGAAAATGGCCACCATCCCTGTGTTAACAACTTTTGGCTTTTTCGACTGTTTCGATTTTCACAAAAATAAGATGGCAAATACTTTTACTAGCTCCGATAGCTTTAAAATAAGCCCACACAAGCAGTAGATCAGAAGAGTATTGTAAAAATTTTTGGGTGTATATATCCAGTGGGTAATCATCCACATAATTTTCACTACTGTATTTTTTTTCAAACAGCCACAGCACTCTGCCTAACCCTGTCAACTGTCAGAAACAATTCTTCCTTTTGACTTCCCTGCAGTGATACTGTGAAAAAGAGGAAGGCTGACTTTTCCATGAAGAAGTCCAAATACCACTAATATGGACATAAGGCTGTCCAGGCCTACGCAGTAGATGTTACTTTACAAAGAGGGTGGTAAAGGGGGGTGGTAGCGGTGGGCTAAATGAAAGTATATAATCTTAACATAGAAAAAAAAGAAACAATTTCTCCTGGAACAGTGTGCCCTTTATCATTGGTCAAAATGCAGAAGGTGAATTCGATTCAGAGTGCATTTACATAACCTTTATAGGACTTTATCAATTTCCAATGCACCATTTCTATCGCTGTGCACAATACGTTATTACTTGTTTGCCGGAGAAGAAAATGTCAAAGCCCTGAACTGGAGTCAAGCTTCACCGCTAGCTGTATATCTTGACATTCTGAGTGAAACAACTGTATGGAAAAAAGTAGCTTGCAAAACAAAAATTTCCTTTTCCTAACACCCACGATAAGACTTTTGAGGTACTCTGTTAGGTTCACAAAATGTCAAAGCAATCACCAAAGATACAATCTGACACCGACTTCTACAAAATCGAATTTCAAATCTCTTGTATAATTGTACAAGACCTCACATGATTGTCAGTTCTCTGTCATGAGTATGTTAAGAAAAGATTTCCCATCGGTATAGCAATAGAAGAGGGACTCCGTTTAAGAGTTAGTACCATTTGTACATAAATTTTGTTTAAGATAAAAAATTAATTGAATTTACACCGCGAAAATATGACTTCGCAAAAATGTTCTCAAAGTCAGTGAAACTGTAAATGCCCAATTCCATATAAAGAGGTCCACAATCACCTTTGATATCAATAAGAAACAATTTTGTAAGGTTCTGGGAATCACTTCATTAAAAAGCGGTGATATCTCTCCTTGCATAAGTCAATCACTTCACATTCATAAATCCCACTCATCACATATTACTTCTCATTGAGAGATTTATTCTGTCCTCACTTCAAGGTTTTCACTTTCCGGGGAGAAAAGGAACCAAACTGAAAAAAAAACCCTTCGCCGAAATTAATGTTGTATACTGCAGATTAAACGTGTGTGGGTGGGACTCCGTTGAAGGTCATCGTGATACAAGTCCTAAAAAGCTGCCCACGCTTATTTTTCGTACCATTTCCCTGAAGCGTGAGTCTACTTGTGTTCGGTGAATTTTAACTTTTCAATCTGCTTGTATTATACAACCCGCTGCAAGAGTTCCTTTCCCATGAGCAATTGCTTTTCACACAGCTGGTACACCTCAACTACAGTTTGAATTAATTATTAAAATGAAATAGCAAGAATATTATCACTCCCATATTTATTAATTGGTATGCTTTGGGCTTATGGAATGAACGCATTAAAATTAAGCAAAATACATAAAAAATGTCCATTCTGATCCAAATTAAAATCAGTTTGCATCATATTGTAGCTAAATTCTAGAGATGTGAAGGGCATTTTCTTAAGCATATTCATCTGCCTTCTCTTTGTAATTTGTCTATGTTGAATTTGGAACCAGTTTTCCTCTATTGGAATCTTTGTGAGATGTCAGTACAAGAAAGAAGCCAGCTAGAATTTGATGGTACTTAATCATGGCTGCTGGGAACGAATGGGTGTTATTTTATTAAATGTAATGAATCTCAAGCTACATGTATCAAATCTAATCCTTCTTGACTTAACCCTCTTTACAACAAGGTTTGGCTTAATTCCTGTTTCCTGTAGTGTTTTGGGTGGTACAGTGGAATGGGATGCGCTTTATGGACAGATATCTTGACTCTCAAATTTCGTTCCAATACTTTTCAGGTCCACTGACTGTGAAGCACATTTTGAAGCTCTTGGAGTATAGTAATCATTCCACATTTCTAGTTTTTTTGAATACAGAAAATTTGATTTTCCCCATAGAGTTAGTACAGGGATGGCAGCCATTTTAAATTATTTAAGGTTTGGCTTAATTCCTGTTTCCTGTAGTGTTTTGGGTGGTACAGTGGAATGGGATGCGCTTTATGGACAGATATCTTGACTCTCAAATTTCGTTCCAATACTTTTCAGGTCCACTGACTGTGAAGCACATTTTGAAGCTCTTGGAGTATAGTAATCATTCCACATTTCTAGTTTTTTTGAATACAGAAAATTTGATTTTTCCCCATAGAGTTAGTACAGGGATGGTAGCCATTTTAAATTATTTCAAAGTTGAGGCAATTTATTTCCCGAGCAACATTTGCATTGGTTGAAACTTGTTGTTTACTCTTGATTTTGATACAGAATGGTTGAAAGTTTTCTTGACGAAGGTTAAAGTCTCGCACTTTCAAGGGGCATACTTGTAAGACAGGGTACAAGGGTGGAAGAGTTCTGGCTGCAGGATAGCAAGGGCAGTGGTAAGGAGGAGGTAATACATGCCTCAAGACTGCGTAAACTTCCTTATGCAAACTTTAATTCAACCATTTTCTTATAAATCTAAGAATAACTATCTGTGGTCGCTGTGTTAAATTCGGTACAAGAGAAACGACTCGCCTAGCATTTACCTACATTTCAAATTTATTCGATCCCTGTGTTAACTTTATGGGGAAAAGTAAAATTTTTGATTTTCAAAAAACTAAGACAGTGAAATATTTGATACTCCAAGAGATATAAAAGCTAGGAGTCATAATAAGTGGCAGACCAGAAAATTATTGATAAAAATTTGAGAGTCCGAGTATCTGTACCTTAAAGAACTCATTATTACCTGGTGCTAAATTCACACAGCAAACTGACAAACATGGACAAATTACTTTTACATACAGCCACTTGCCTGCATAGGATGTATTGGGTAGTTTCGCTTACACTTACGAACTTCCAAAAACAAATATAACCCAGGCAATTGGGCTATTTTTAAAATGGCAGGAAGTGACAATTGCCTAATTTACGACTTTCCTTCCAAATTTCATTATGGCTGGGTGTGCATTGATTTCACTGGTATGGCAAGAATTGCTGAGGACATAGATCTTTGGGGGAGGACGTAGGTCGTTTATGGCCCGTACAAGAGAAACTGTGCAGTCTATCCAATTTTATCTGACATAGATCTTTTCTCAATTAAAGGAAACGCTTGGCATTTTTCAGATACACGAGAAAATCTTACTCCACATTGGCCGGCAGTGTTTCGCAAATCCGGTGTTTGAAACTAACAGAATGGAATACATCAAATAGTTTGACACCATTTCCAAACCGCAAATGAAAACAACAACTGTAATTGCAAAAGCTGTCTCGGGAATAGCCCTCATGGTGTTGGTCACCCAATAGGCCCTTTTCATCTGGCGAGAGTTACAAATCTAACCTTTGCAGCTTTGAGAATCAGTGTAACATGAACAAACCGTTGAAAATATTCCGTGGCCTGGAAATGGTCAAACTTATTTGTAATCCTCTTAAAGGATGCAATGAGCATTTTTGATGTCTTTCAAAGCATTCAGCGATCACTGTAACTCTAGAATGGAAAAGCCATGCTGTGATTGGAATGCAGTTGACGTAGGTTCTACCTTATGGACTTGCCTAAACACACTTCTGAAGTTGAGCCAACAGATGAATTAAAAATAGCTTAAAAATAGCAGTTTCTTGCTGTCATTCCTACTGCAATCAGAAACTAGCATCTTTCCCAGTTTCAGTTCATCTCCATAATTCCTGCACCACAATCACTATTTTCTTTTGCAGTAGAGGGCACTCCGACAACCTTGACAAAACACAAAGGGCAGGGCACCAGCATTCCAAAATGGAGCGTTTCTGGTGTATTTATAAATTCCTCGCGGAGATTTATAGCAATGAGAAAGGCCTGCACTGGGTTGCAGCAAGAGAAGTTGCCACTGTCGGAAAAGAGTTTTATCCATAAAATCCACTGAATGCAGACACTATAAAAGGCCTGTTTGTGTCATAAATTAAAAAAAATCCATTTATGTTTATTCCAAAGATGAAGAAAGCATTTACTCTTTGTCTTAAGGGGAATCCCTTTGCTGACAGTTAATAAAATATTCTGTGTGAATCAAACCAATAAACATGTGCTGCAATCCGGGAAGCAATATTCTGTTAGTTTTCTTGCAAATGTTCAGGAAACTCATGAATTTGTGAAGAGTAGGAACTTCATGAATTTTGTGAAAAGTACAAGTGAAGACTATTTTTCAAAACTATTACAAGATGTTTATCTCGGTTTATATGATTCATGTCTAGTGAAAAACCAAGGCCATGTAAGTCATCAAAAGGATGGAGAGCCAGTTGCCATAGTTTTAGCTGCCTCTTCTTGTTGTTAAGGTGACCTTCATTATGATGCAACTTGAGGGAAATATGCGTGGTTTCTCTGGGTAGGGAAATGGATCTTCAAATGGAACGCTGTAAAAATCAACGAGTCCCTAATCTCGGCTTATTTAACAGTGAGATATGTCCCAGTCATTTCAGTAACACTAGACTTGGATCAGTCCCAACAAACACATCAAAGAAGAGATAGTAAACCCCAGATTTTAAATTGCAAAATAGACCAGTGTCCTCTACAGTGGACATTTAACAAGCAATGCATAATAACATATTCACAAATTTGAATGCTTGTGCACACGTTCAGATTTTATATTTGTTTTACTTTTTTCCTTTGCATATTTTAGTTCTTAAATGTTCTAGTTTACTCACCTTTAAGTCCCTGTGAACAACGTGCCTGTTGTGGCAGTATTCAACCGCCGCCATGATCTGCCAGAACTTCTTCCGTGCGTCCTTTTCATTCATTCTACCATGGTTGGCCAGGTAATCTGTGGTTCAAAAAATAAAAATAAAAAAAGACTCAGCAAAGAGAGAAAACAAATTCTGCTCTAATGATCTGTTCCTTCATTTGGATATCAGAGCCCTTGCAGGTCACTGGGTTGAAAAGGTAAAAGGTGACATTACTTTTTGCCTACGTGTTCCCATGTGCATTGCAACTATGTAGTAAACTCAGGATATATTTTTCCCGAAAGTATGTTGATGGCAGGCAGGAATTCCTGCCAGTGTTTTCTCAGATTACAGGGCTTCCGAGCAGATCCCACTTTTCCAGTGCAAGCAATTGACAAGTTGGCTTACGAGCTTGTTAGATGCAGACCACACATCATTTGGATGTGTATGAGTGTCCATGACAGACTTGTACTGAAGTTTAAATGTTGTTGTTAAATCATAAAATACATAATGCTGGTTGGCTTGCTTCCAATGCATGCAAGTTACACAGATTGTCTACTCTGACGTCAGTTTCGTGTCACTGTTGTTAACTGAGATTTTATATGCATATTAGCTGAGTTATTAGATGTACCCAGTCAGTTTCTGGGGTTCATGAAAGGTATGAGCTCAACTTTGACCTTTAAACTCTCACCCTTTCCTGATGGTGTACATTCATATGCCTTCGCTTGCAGCCAAATCACACAACAGAGCAAGGGGTAAAAAGCAAATTTGTCAAGTTTTTGGGGAGAATGCACTCCAGCGTTGTGGAGTTGGAAGTTAGAAATCACCAAATGACTCCCCTGAATGGATTATTAAGTGCCTTTCATTCCCGTCTTGGAGGACGTTTACCTCTTAACCCGTGGAAAAGTGCAGCTAACTACAATCACTTTGTTTGTTGAGGAAATAATTGACACAACACATGGAAAAATCATTTCACCCGTCAATCTTAATTCCAGGGCTAAATCTGATACTTAAAGACCAGCTGATTAAGCAAAATGTCAGAGGTACAAGTGAATGGTGTCGCCATGGCAACAGCACAGTTGAAACACCTCAGGCATATGACATGTTTGTGCAGTTTCTAATGTCAAAGGTCACACCTGCTAATCCTGCTGGAAAAGAAATACTTGCACGTCCGTACAGCTTCTAAATTTAGAACTTTGCAAACTGTCTTCACGGCGACAAATTTCCCCCAATCAGTGGCTTGAGATCCTTGAACGCACAATGCGATATGATGGAAATAAAATCTGAGGATCTATCTAAATTCCTTTGTGCGAGCTACATATACAGTGCAATCCAACAGCACTGAATTTCACTGACGTTACAAAACAAATCCAAAAGGTATATATTTGACAAATCTAAAAATTGATGTGAAAAAATTGAAAAGTGTGAATATGTTGTGAGCGTTATTTTTTCTCTCGGAGGGCAACAGTGAGCTGTTAGTTCATTTTGACCCGTGCCACAGAGCACTTACTAAATTCTTAATTTAATCAGAATGATTGATTGTTAAAATGCCGAGCAATTCTGAAGGATTTCCGCATCTTTTGCTAGTTTGTAAACGCAAGCCATTTTTGCAATTTGTCACTTGTTATTTCCATTCTGGGGGCTCTACCATTAATAATCAAACTGGCCTGCCACGGCGATTGTACGCGACAAGATTACACTGAATATTGTTGGGTGTCAGCTGCCAGATTTAACAGGATTTAACAGCTCGTCAAGTGCATTATAAACGAAGATACAATATGACAGACGATTAAAACTATCTAAATACTGCTTCATCCACTTCTTGCTCAGCATTTTGAGAATTTTCCCGGAGCAAAGTTACAATCAAAGCGGCACGGAAAATTAAATTCTCCAGATACTCATGGGAATAATGAAAAGCCTCTTAGCAGATGAATTTAATTTTTCTTTAGTTTTGAACTAGTATAGTTTAGACAGAGAAGCTGAACAGTTGTTATTTTTCGTGAAATATGACTTTGACATTGACAAAAATATGTCTTGTCTATAATAAAATGTCAAATTTATTTTGTCTCAGTGTCGTTGTCAATTATTGTTTTTCTCCTTCACTGTCTTATAGTTTATTAGTTTTACACCTATATACAAATTTTTTAATAAAAATTATTTTTAAAGAAAATTATTTCTTTACTATACTATATCCACTGAACACAAGCTACAGATATTCTGGAAACAGCTTCGTGAAACAGTGGTAAAAGACGGGCATTTAAAATTGTACTTGTCTTTTTTTTGCTGATATTGGCATTGAATCTTTGAAGGAGTGACTACCTTGGTGTTGAAAGGGTGACGTTGGGAAAAAAATACAAAGAAATTCAGGATGGTTGTTAGATGGTTATTTAGTATGGTTAGTTAGTATGGGGACCGTTCTCCCCAATTGCCCCATGGGAATTCATGTCACTGTAATCAGGTTATGCCTAACAAATCTCAGCATAGGCAGTTTTTCTTAAGTACGCCATTACATTTCTCCACATATTTTTCCTGAAATTCAAAGATGTGTTTTACGGCAAATCTTCCCGTGGAGGATTAATCCTCACAAGGCAGGCTCGATTTCTCTTTTCATTTTCCATATGGCAAAATTAAAATTCACCATCAGAAGGAAAAAGAATTGCTCCTAAATAAACCTTAAGAGCTGAAAGAAATATCCGAAAAAATAGGAGATTTTTTTTTTCCATCTCCATTGGCTAATCAACCTACACACAGAAGCTTTAATAGAAGTGGTTGCCTTGGCAACAATGACATCATCAGCCTAGATAATGGCTGGTTGTATTTTGTCTCCGAGGAGACGGTAATGCAACGTTTCAGCCCCGCTGCTCTGTATATTGGTCTTGGCTATGTTAGAATCTCGTGGCCATGGTTACGGCGCTTGAAAGGGGAAAGGAAAAAAAATCATCAGGAGAATGCCTATGCCTTCTGAGAAACAATTAGAATGTTTATTTTTCAAAAAACCTTGTTGGGAAAATAAGTGGGAATATTTTCTGATCTTCATTGTCAATGTATGGGCACAACTCTTGTGATGCAAATTAGAAAAAATGTGACATTAGCCGTGTTTCGCATTTTACGTGTTAAATGTGAAAATTTTCCTCCTTCTATTGATTGAGAGTTTTCCTGATCAAGAAATATACTAAAATTTGACTTTCACAAATCAGGTGATTATGTGTCCAGACGGAAACATGTAAATTATTTGTCTAAGAGATACGAGGGTGATTTTTGTTCGCTTGCTGATCAAGTTGAGATGCAGCGAAGGTCACAAACAGGACGTTTGAATGTCATAATTTTTTCCCACAGAAAAAGACATTTAGTCAAGTGTCAGTATTTTTTTCTAAGTAATCGGTGGAGCCATCATTTTCTGTCATGTGAATCACTAACTCAACAGTGATGCTTTATATATTCTGCACCCTATACATTATTGATTTTTGTGTACTTTTCTATTTCATTATTTGTTTTACTGGGCCTCTGTGTAAACCTTGAAATAGCAACTGTATGTGCGTTTTGGTTTAATATACTGACTATCTCAAATATTGAAGTCGAATTAAACTTCACATAGTCATTGGTTGGTGTGTACTGTGATTATTACGGCCTAGAATTCAACCGTCACAGTATCTTTGACACATTTTCTTATTGGAGTGAACTTCGGCCATACTGCATGACTGACTCAGAGATTGGGAATTCAAAAAAATTTGATAAAATAACCCGACCTACTTCTGGGATTTTGCACCGAATGCCCTATCTCCTTGAAGTCTTCCTTCTTTACACGTAGTTATTGATTTTTTTTCTGAGTACATTTTCTTTCCCAACGGAAAGTGACATTGATAAATTTCAATGGACAGGAAGCGAGTGCCTCTCAGAAAATGGGCAGCATAAAGAAATTGACGCTGGAATGAGCTTAAAGACTGCACCACTGTGATTTGTTGGCACCAAACAATTATTTGAAGAAACACTCCATATATACAGATCAAAGCTATTAGTGTTATATAGGAATATAATATATATATAAACACAAATTTTATGTTGAACAAATATAAAATTGTATATATTTAAATTTGTCATTTCACAAAATTTGTGTTATTTTATATATATCTATAAAATTAGTTTTATATATATATATATATATACATATATATATATATATAACATCTGTAAACTTAATTATATTTTAATATAACACTAATAGCTTTGATCTATTTATAAAATTAGTTATAATTATATATAATTATATATATATATATATATATTATATATATATATATTATATATATATATATATATATATATATATATATATTTCAGATGATGTTGAGCACTGTACAAAGCTGTCTGAAACCATTGGTATTTACTGTCTTGATTGACATGTAGATGACAGAGTTACATTCAGAAATGTTTGAAATGTAATCTGTTTCCCCTCCTCAGGGGATGGGCAGGTTTACATGTATGGAAACATTCAAAATATGAAGATTGTATCTTAAAATGACTGCAATACATCGAGAGTCGTTGAGAATATGGGACTAATTGTTGGCTTGGAGGTTGTTGTTGGTTTGGGGTGGAGGTGGGGGTGGGGGGTTGCACAATTCTATTTTACTCACCAAACATTTCTCCATTGCTTGCGTATTCGGTGACCAAGTATAGCATACTTTTAGTCTCCATGACCTGTTCAAAATAATGAAAAATATAAAAAAGAGTTAAAACAAAAGCAGAGAATTCTGAAAAAAACTGACAAAATTGTGACATACAAACAATCACATTTGTTCACAATCAGTGTATGATTATTTACCGTTTATAGTTACATGTTTGTTGTGAAGCTTTGGGTTTAATCAGATCTGGTAGATAGTGAAAGATTTCTATCAGCAGATAAATTTATTTGTTTCAGGAGATGTGTCAAAAACGTTGTCATGGTTACCAATCATGTCGCTGAGCTGCCAAATGTTTGCAAAAACATTGCTTAGTACACAAATTGGAATGATGTCTTGAGAGTGGGAAGACATTGGAAGTCATGTTGAAAATTTATCAGTCTCTGCTCTGCCTAGGTATCCTAAAACTCACACCCTTGTGAGTATTCCATTATTTTCAACAAACAGGTTTTTTTTCCAAATTCACAAAATTTTTCTTCAATTTTGTATAAGCATCTCACAGAAAAGTTCAATTCAACCATGGGTAGAAAATGTAAATTTCTGAAGTGGCTAAAAGAGGAAAATGGGCAAGTTCTTCGTAAATTCACACCTGAATGACAAGTACCCCTACACATTCACAGTTCTCTGAAATGGAAGCAACCATTTTCATTTTTATAAGGTGTGGTCGCATGCTAGAAATGGAGGGAGAGTGAGGGGGAAAGGTGAGGGGGAGGGGGGGGGGGTGGCACCAAATATCCTCTGAACACTCAAGTTGTTTCTGGAAAAAGCCATAGCTGTGACGGTCTCTACTAAAACCAAACGCACAAGGCTATTGAATCCGTGTACCTTCTCCCTGCAATATTTTAACCAAATCAGGTTTAAATTCTAATGGATTAAAATTCAGCGTGGATAAAATGCAAATATACCATAGTCCTATATTACTTCCTCAGGATATAAATCGGAGTACGTGACAAAGAATTTTCACTGAAAACAAATTCATGCTTTCTTCCATTGTGTTTGACAATCTGAAAATGCCGGCTTGAACCATAGGTATACACGTCAGCGCTGACTGCTTTTGTCTTATCAGCTCTTAAATTCTTTCATACTAATTAACAACAAGAATCAAAGGTCTGCCATCTTTTACCAAATTGCAGGAATCCAACGTGACATTAATCCTGACACAACCAGGCAACTATGAGGTGCAGCTGAAATGCCTTCATGGGATGTCAAATTCATTATCATATTTTTCAGAAACCTATCTTTCCTTTCTTTGGTCTCTGGCTTTTGTACATGACCCCATACGCCACCGAGGGAAACCTCTTAATGATTACATCACCCACGAGTACCCGAGAGTTCAGTTCAGGTCAGGGAATCTGGTATTCAAAACACGATTACGCAAGAATAATCCCACTCTCCGAATGGGGCATTTATCAGCCTGAGAATGCCACTATGGTAAAACACACGCTGGCCATATCTAATGCATGAATCATCACATCCCCCTTGCCATTCTCAAATTTCAAAAGCCTGTGTAGCTTTGGATATTCTCTGAGGAACTGACGACCAACACAATTTACTCCCATAGGACTTTAAACGTCTCAAAGAGCAGTGGGCTAAAATGTTTGCATGATTGTAATTAAAGCTTTCATTTCCATTGAAATTCTGGCACTTTTTGTCTGCCACAGGTATTGAGTCAGATTTCTTCCTAGTTTTTCAATAGAAATGACACCTTTCGAAACTCGGCTTGATAAAAGCCGGTGTGAATAATCTTGAAATGTCATTGTATTTAACAATTATTTTAGAATGTGTTCCTACAAGCCATTTACCACTTTCTCTGAAAAATCATACAAAGTACGCAACTCCTAGAATTGAATAAACTTGTAATGTAAACCATTCAAAGAGCTTCCGCAAAATTATTTGAAAAAAAAAATATCTAGTAGTTGGGTAAATTTTTTTCCTTTGCAGTTTCTATGAATTTTGGACTGGTGTCAGAGTTGATAGAAAGTCCTCCAAATTGATGTTGTGACTTAGCCTTTTCACAAAGAGATACAAGACAGTGCGTGTTTGTCTTCAAAAATAGCATTTGGTGTAGAGCCTGACAGCCATAAATAACCCATTGAAAATCACCTCTTAGATGTACACTCTGACCTCAAATCCATTCGTTCACTCAAACAATTGGTTACGTTGCATCACAAATATGCTGGCATTATATTTTGCCTCAAACTGTTACAAAATGTTTGGACATCTATACAGTGTTTGTATGTATCGGTCACTTTCCACTTCAAGTCCTTGAAAAACTTCTTTTCAGTGAAGTTTTTGCTTCCTTCTAAGTTACCGTGTCCTATTTGCTATTGTGTCATCCAGCCCACTCAAACGCCTACAACATTTTGGGTAGTGAAAGCCCTCTCTGTTTGTATTTTCGCCCCTTCATGCCAAAGAACTATAGGCTAAATCTTTCTCACGGTAGCTATATGAAAAAATACCCTCCAGGATGATGTTAAATCATAATATGGTTGCATGAACACATTCTTTGGCTCATCTCTTCCCACCAGAGATTTTAATCATGCGTCAATGCCCTACTTGCTCTATGACAAAATACTAAATGTTAAAATGTTGCAAAAGAGATATACATTGTATCAATATGTTGATGACTATCCAATGGTAACAATGCAGACTATGCATACTAATGAGGCTTTGGCATGCTGAATACTTGGTATTCCTAGCTGCCTTTACTTGCAATTATCCAATGAAAATGCACCATCCCTGCTAATGTAACAGGCTAGAACAAGCTACATCTTGTCTCTACAGTTAGTGTAGCAAAAATTTATTTATACTACCTGGCATATTTTTTGTCTCCTTTATATGTGAAGTTTCTACATCACTCATGTTATTCCTCAAAAATTGTTATGAGAAGTTATCTGTATCCTCCGTAAGCCCATGACCGCATTATTCCAACATTTATTGGTGCTAGGTTAGATAAATTCCTAGATTGTTTTTCCCTCCTTTTGCTGATATATATTTATGCCCTGCCTGTGCTGTACACGGTACAGATCTGACTGAGAAAATTTTAACATCTGCAGAAAGAGAAGCTCGATAGTGTAATTCAGTGTTCAAATATATTTAGTGAAAGTTATATCACAGTGACAATAACTGTGATATGTGGGGATGTGTGCAATCTGAAGAACTTCCAATTTGCCTCCAATCTTAAATATACTTAGATGATAAAATGCTTTTGGGGATGAATGCCTTCAAAGGAAGACAAAATCATCTCTCATGGAGCTTCTTCTTCCCACAAGATTGTAAACAACTGTGCGACATAGTTTTGTCGAAAATAAGATGAAAGTCTGAACTACAAGAAGAATAAGAATTCTTTTTCAGATCATATTTTGACAGACTTTGACATTTAGATGAGTTACAGTTAATCTTATAATTGACTTAAAAAGGAAAATTTCTTTCTGTACGTCCATACTTTCTTGTTTTTCAGATGGATACATGATGAAAAATTCTTCACATTATTGTAGAGCTTTCAACATCTACCCACACGGAGTGTTTAAGACATGAAATGCCACGCTAACGGCCTCCTGACAATAGGCCTCCAGCAAACCTCACTCACTGCACAAGTGGGAGTCCGTAAGGATGCCCGCTGCCATGGCAACTGCATCTCCGATTGGGGATGATAAGCCCACTTGGTTTTGATACCGAGGCACACTGCGGATTAAGTTACAGCATGTGGGAGAGTTGCTTTGGATTTCATGAAATATTGAGTACCATGCTCTATTCTCCTTGTACCAATACCACACCATCTTGCAAGACTGATATGACCCCTAGCTACGACTATGTAGTGTTCAGAGGTGAAACTGAATTCTTTTTTTTTCTTTTCACGGTGGCAACCTTCACTAATGAGCATGCACAAAGCTCCTCAAAGTAATTCCTGGAAATCTTAGCTACCCTAGACCTACTTAAAAATGGTTCATAACATAGTCCGCATACCTGTTCAAGGAAGTTCCCTGGTCTAATAGGTTTGTGCTGGTGCTAGAATACGTGCAACCAGAAATGTGCTTGTTCCTGACATGAAGTG
The DNA here is from genome assembly GCF_041260155.1 of Ptychodera flava. NCBI lineage: Eukaryota > Metazoa > Hemichordata > Enteropneusta > Ptychoderidae > Ptychodera > Ptychodera flava. The sequence goes on from NC_091930.1 coordinate 36,820,010, forward strand.
GACCGACATGACAAGTTCTGACAAATGTTGGGGGGAAGTCTGCCTACAATTTGCATATTAATCAGCATAAAATTTGCATACAACTAATCTGATTTGCATATAAATCTGCATATAATTTGCATACAACTCACCTGATACAGTTTGACCACATTTGGATGATTGAGAAGTTTCATGATTTGCACCTCTCGATACACTTTGTTGAGATTGGTGTCATCCAACTGTGATTTGTCAATTATTTTGATGGCAACCTGCAACAACAGATAAACAAAGTGTCAACTGTTTGGTTTCAACGTCGGTAAAAAGGGAAAAGTCATGACAAATATTTCATGACAACTTTGTAAAATGAGATTTTTACAAAAATTTATGAAAACGTATCCTTCTGTTTTGCGTCATCTGTGCTGACATTTTCATAATCGTTTGTGATAAACTCCACTTCGGGGACTGTTCACCTTATGATTATAAAAGTTGCTAATGTAATATGCAGAAGACATGATACAGTTATCAAGATTTCATGACCTAACAATTAAAGCCATCTAGTTCTTGCAAATCACGCCATAGATAAGTCCCCTTCATTTCCACTCAATTAAATGTAAACCTTCTGTCAGTTGGAGATCAGCACGGTTTGATTGGAGCATAACCCTGTCCTATGAAAGCTAATTATCAATAGTTTTGATGTCCTATTAAAAATAAATGATAAAAATAAATAATTAATTAGTACATAAATAAATTTTAATAGGACAATAGCAGTTGACGTGTGTACAACACCAGAACAAAAGTTAGGGCTGACGACTTTGGTTGTAAAATTTTATGGAACCGTATGCATTCCCAGGCTTCTGCGCGAGTGATGGATTTTGAGAGCTGGTGAGATCAAGCCGTGACAAGCCCTCTTGCAGTGGCACATTGATTTTTTTGTTGTTGTTCCAGGGGGAAAACAAAGACGATTTTCAATGAATGCAATACGTGTACACCGTTTATATTGAGCCACTTATCTCTACTGTGGCGAGCCTCCTCGACAGAAAGAGGGGAACAGAATGTAACAATACGACCGTGTTTCGCAATCAATCGATCGGTATTATGCGATCCGAATGGATGTCGACAGACAACGCGCTGGGATTGTGCTTTGGAGGTTAAAAATACAGTTTACAACATCTTCTTAATTAACGGGTTACATCATTGCCTTACAACATTGATCGACTGTGTTTTCGTGGCTTCTCCTCCCAAAAACTGAAACACTGAAGTCACGAGAGAGGGGACGGTGACATGCGCGACTCGTGCGCCCTTTCGCGCTCTATTGCATTTAATTTACCTTAATAATAATGTTTTAGCATAACATCTGTGTAAAAGTGACATGAATCGTAAGCTGCAGACGTAAGGAGGACCTCTAAAAGCTTCTAACTCGCCGGCACGTCACCGGTTGGCGTGGAGTTGGATGGGGGGGGGGGGGGGAACAGAGGTGTTAAAAAGTGTGACTCTTGGCGGGGCTGTCCAATATCCCAGTCCCAATAATGAGATCTTCTGTTCATTATCTCATGTTTAATCTTGAAAGCTTGTTGATATTCTCAATTTCTTCAAAAATTTTATTGGAGATATTGTACAAACATAATAAATGTCTTGTTTGCTCAAGATAGATTGTTTGGGACAGTTTCTTCGTGTGTCGCAGAAACACCTTTGCAACTGTATATATAGCATCCTAGAATATTTGGAATTTATTTCGACTTCAATGCGGCGGGGAAAAATCCTACGTCTGCAAGGGAAGGCTGGCATAATTGCTGGAAAGCGAGTGATATTAGGTTTTGATAAATACGAATATCATTGGTTCCACACGGTAAAATGAAAATGGCGGCTAACACGTCAACTTCAACCTCAACGTCATTTTTTCTGGACGATGAATTAATAAAAGGCGCTTCTTTGGAAGTTGAAAACAGTGTGGCAATATTTTTGTACTCTCCGATATAAATGCGAATTTTACCACCGATGTTTTTCGGACTCATCGGGTCACCGTTTCTTTCCTCGCTCAAAATTCTCTGCACATGATCGAGATTTTTACTTTCGTGTGAGACACTTCAGGGTAAAAAGCGGCAACACCTAAGAAAATTGTCCATTCAGTTTTACCATGAACAAGATCTGCATGGCCACAATAAACTGTCAAATATGAAAGGAAAATATCCCTATGGTTGTTATGCTCGCTGGAAACAGGAGCAGACTAAATAACCTCCAATGCGCAGATTTTTGACGGATGTCCCTTAGCTGTGGCACCGTCATCTGACATTGAGTTCCAAAGGACAGCTCACCTCGCAGGACTTAACTATCTGCATAGCAATCTGTCGCCAAGGCAACTGGCACGATTTCAACCCGAATGTGTGCATTCCGTACACACTGGCACAGTGTAAATATCAAAAGGGCGACACAGACGTCTAAACTAATGTGAGTCATTCTCATCCTAGCACGCGCAGTGCCAGTCATCGGTTACTAACGATGAAAAAAAAAATACTGAGTAAAGCGGCCTCATTTCTGAAAATATCGTTTCCTTATTGATTTTTATCATGACCACTCGATACTACGCACATATACTTTTGGAACATGACAGGGATTTCACGCTTGGATTTTCGAACTGCAGCGCTGACATTTTTTCGAAAGAATTTGGCCCGCAGCTGAGGATTCTCCCTTACCCCCCCCCCCCCCCGAACCAGTGAATCTTGCTGCATCTTTGTTTTTCTGGGCAAATTTCGGTCGAGCACTATAGACCGGGAGACCGAAAGTGTACTATACAGACTATACATAATAGTGACAATGGCAATCGACGCGTCCCATCACTTCACGTTAAACGTGGGAAAACGGGACGGGAGGCAAGCAAAATAACGAATTATCAAGATTTTCCACTGGTTATCTGACCCTGAATTCAAGTCGAATTTGCACCTCCTGACGGTGTGTTTCTCAGCTTGCACCGCTCTTGTCGTTTTTTCTTTTGTATGAAAACGCAAATGCAAAATGTTATTTTTCCACGTTCTCAATTGGGCGATTTGAATATAGCGTAACACCCGTGCTAATTAATAAGCTGGTATAGCCTATGCAAAACAGGGTCACGCGGGTTTTCTTGCATCCAAGACCTTCAGTTTAAAACTACTATCGGCACACCAAAGTATTCACACTCAAATACAGCAATGGGCGACATCTTCTCGAGATCTTCAGAACACTTCAAATAGGTTTCACATTATTTTTTTTCTGGGGAAAATGGGAAACCTATGAGTTTATCGCAGAGGCCGAGAGAGAATACATCGCAATATGAAACTGTTTTGGTTCCGGAAGTTTGTCAGCTTGTCTGACCGCCTGATCACAACACGCTGTGATTTATTAAAACAGATGAGGGTGTTGACCTTTTTTTTTCAAGGTGCCCTACATTGTCTTTTGAATGTGTGTGCGCGTATAAGATTACAGCTCGATACTCGCCGTTGTACACCAAACACTTCCTTGGTTTCGCCCCACGTGTTCAAGACGTTGCCATGGAGAAGGAAACACGTCCCGGGAACAAAAAATGCACGGCACTTCTCGGTTAGGATAAAAGGATCACCGCGCAAAAACTGTCGCACCTGCACCAGTCCCGGTTCACACACAATTGAACATTTGAACAGGATCTCATGTGTGTGCGCTATGATTTATTAAAAAGAAGGCCACCCCTTTCTCTCTGATAGGAAGACCCTGCGTTAATTAAGTTGGTGGGCCCTCACGTGAAACTTCAGAGAGCGCTCAAATTTAAACACCGTGTCGGCAATTTCGTGTCGTTTTGCCTTGGAACTGGGAGGATAATGCAAGTATAATAGAGCCTGCGGCCTTGTGCGAGAGATAATCCGAAATCTTTTATTTCCTTGTCTTTGTACACCCCCAAGTTCTTTCGATATAATCCAGTCTATTTCGGAAAAAAATCGTCTCACTTGCACCTCCATGTCGTGATCAACTTTTATACGGTGATATTACTTCAGGAAACCCTTGCGAACATTTTTTTTCACCTAAATGGTCTGCCTCTGTTTTTAAAACTAAAATTTGTCAATATCGTCAATACACCTACACACATCTTGTCCTCAAGGCGAAAATATTGGGAAATTGTCAAGAGACGCGGCTTGTGGAAGACCCAAGTACCGCTTAGGAGTGCCCAGTTGAATCTAGGGTCCACACGCTTTGTCTATCGGCATAACGGGTCCTCGTGACATAAAAAGCTCTCAGCGCCATCAGCACCTTTCATTTCGGCTGCGCAGTCGTTCATGAAAGGAAGAACACGTCAGAAAATGTTTAAAATAAAAAAAATGGACATATATTGAACGGGAAACGAAGACTTGCAAAGGTTGTTTGCGTATCTGCGCAATGACGGGTCAATTGCATGCAATGTCTCGGCGGCGGAGTCACGAAGTGGGTCATGTCACAACCTTCAGACAAAATCGAGAAATACTGGTTCAGGGAGTTCCGGGGCTTGGGCATTACATAACTTTTTCCCCCAAATAAAGACAGACAAAAAAAGACCTTTAGTAGTATTATTGAAAGTCTTTGGCGTATAACTGTCAATGACTTTCCGATCTGTATAGTCGCAACAATAATCGCATACCAGTGGCCTCCAATTAACAAAGCGAAACAAACGGCAAAAATCTCACCAGGGGGTCTGAGGGGGTAATACTGTAGTCCCCAGCGGCAATATATGTGACGACGTAATAGTTCACAAGGCCATTGGACTTTACAGTGAGTTGCTCTGCACGGCCAGTCATCTCATTTCAATAGTCGGGTTGCCCGGGTTTAAAAAAAAAAATCAAGGTTGGGGCATTCAACGCACGTTGCTCACTGTATGTGTAGGGCTTCGCTGGACGCTGATGATGGCTGCAGTTGGTTGATATCACTTCCAAATAACCTATCAAGTTTTCGCCGGGTAGGAACACCGAGGTCTGTGGCATGGCCAGCTAGTTGGCCCCGGTGTCACGCGATGCCACGGACCCGGTGACACCGTCCTGCGCCCGGCCGCGTTCCATGGGGCGTGTTACAATGTAATTATGTCATATTTGTTTATGCAGCCAGGCATGGTTGTTCGATGGTTTTCAGAGTATATTACTTGCTGGCTTCTTTTTTTTGTTTCTTTTAGTTTGCGAATGTGAGAGTGGCGAGTGCCCCTTTTTTTTGTTCGCACGAAACTCGCTGATGCATTGCAAATATCGTGCGCCGGTACCTCTCGGGGGTTTTAACAGTGACTCAGTGTCGGCAAGAATTAAATGAACTCTACACGCCTCGGAACTTGTGTGTCACCCGAATCAAATCACCCTGCCACGCGGATCTCAAACAAAGAAGGAAAACGACGGCGTGAAGCCGATTCATCTCCCAATGAATGAACATGTTCAACCTGTGTGTGGTGTATCTTTGTCTGCAGCGACAAAACCGAGCTCGATCAATGAACCCCAAACCCCCCTTTACACTGTAAACAAGTCCATTCATTTTCGCGGTGAACGAGCGAGCGAGCATCAGACAGGAAAATGAAAACGTATTGTCGCCACCTGTCCCCGACACCCAGCCGCTTGGCTGTGTGTCTCGCATGATGTGCTTTGTGCCTGACCTGGCGTTCGGATATTACATTATGCTCGGCCAACATCAAACCACACTGTGACGGCAGTGTCGAGGACAATAGACAAAAAGCACGGGCTGATCCACCGTCCCCGCGGAAAGCGTTATTTTTTTATTTCTGTACACTCGACGCCGAGCGCCACATGCTGCGAAATATTAAAGAAAATAATAATTATACGTTAAATACAAAAATATGGGTGAACGAATTAGGGTTGACTTACCTCCGATTTTGTGATTCGGTGCCTGGCTAGTTTCACCACAGCAAAATTGCCCTTGCCTATAGTCCTTTCGATGTCATAAAAACCTACTCGGATTTGGCCCTTGGATTTCTCAGCCATAATCACCATCTCTGAGCTGAAATGATATGGCGAACGAATGCAGAGATCAGAACGAAATACGAAGATGTCAAATAAAAAAAATCCCGCTTCAACGTGCTGCTATAACCGATGGCTCATAATTTCTCCAGTCGCTGTCACTGCTCGGCGGAAGAGCGATCCATACCGCTGCTATGTTTTCCCGACGTGGTAATATATAAGTCCCTTGTTCTATGCTGGGGTAGGCCCGTTTTGCCTCGCGCTTGAATGGGGGAGTCGTCGGTCTGTGTCAGCGCAAAGCCGGTCCAACGATCGTGTCGCTGGCATATCTCCTTCTCCGGTTTTGCATGTGCCGACTGTGAAGGCTTGGAGGCACACGTCAGGCTTTGACGTCATTGCACTGTGTTAATCTATGGAGTGGGCGGGGCCTCGCTGAACTGCTTGTTGTAAAGCTGCCGAGTTGACGGTCGGGAAAGTCCATTATAAAATAGGGGGCAAGGCACGATTTTGTCAAATACTTTGTACGCGCGTGGCGGTCAGGCGACGGTGTAGAAACACTTATCAAACATAAAAATATAATAAAAAGTGAAGGAAAGGTCTTTAGACTAAGCGAGCTCTATTTTTGCGGAGGAATCGAGCCTATCCTTTCGGAGGAAGCCCCCTAGTAGGCTGACCAGCTTCCCTTGCGTCCGCTGCCGCATAGTTACGACAACAAAGATATGACGCAAGTTGGGCCCTCAGTGCGTTACAGAATGAGAGCGGTCACGGTGCCAATCACTTCCCGAAAACACACGCCATTCTCTCGGAAGACCACAGAGATATTGGCCGGGTTTATTGCCTAATTTGTCCCGTTAACTGTTGTCGAAAAGGTGTTCAATGGCTTGCTCGGAGGCAAGCGAATAGCACGCGGCTTAACACTCGGTTTGGCGAAGGTGGGAGCTTGCAACCATGTAACCATGGTAACGGAGTAGGAGAGAGGGCGCGACCTTACCATGGAACTGTTCAAGTAGCTGGATACCAGTGCTAGAGGTCGTTTCAGACCTCAAGTCGACGTACACTCGATTTATCTTTTGTGCTTTCATAATAATACATTGATAATGTACATAAATAAGTGAAATAAGAGAGAGTGTGTGTGTGAGAGAGAGAGAGAGAGAGAGAGAGAGAGAGAGAGAGACTGTGATATTTTAAATTTGGATCGGTCGTGCGAGACATTTTTAAATGTAGCAAATTTGACAAGTGGTTCCGTAAATTGGCAGTAAGGCACTGGGCGCACAATACCTTTGGGCACTGTGTATACTGTAGGCCTACAATAATTGTTGCCAACTAATTGAAAAATAAGAGAGTTAATTTTTCCTGGTTTTTTTTTTTCAGTCATTAGTTTGGCGATAATTTTCGCCTCAAAAGGTGTGTCGGAAAATACTTCCTGACTGAATAAAATGCGCTTAAAGTTATGACAAGTGCGTGCGCGTTAATGGAAAATGTCAAGTTCTTCAGAATTTGCTTTTTCCGTGTGGGCCGATAAAGCTGAACAAGCGACGAACAGACAACGGAGCCTCCTCCTCCGAACACCTGAATCACAAGATTCCCGCTGTCTCGCGAATCCTTTTTGTCTTGCGCATGGAGGTTACAGCCTCCTTCGTGTTCAGGGTGACCCGAGTACGGGGTCGTCGACAGCTAGCCGCATACAATGGAATGTTCAGATAAACGAGCCTTGCGCGTTCAGAGGGCCATGACGTTGTGACTGAGGGTGTGTTTACCAAGGCACTTGGGTCCCAATCTCTCCCTGTATCTGTGACCGCAATCAGTTGATCTCAAATCCCCACAGTGCAGTGGGTGGTGGAGGGCCTTGCGGTTGATGCCAGCAATTGGCTTTCAAAACTGGAGATAATGAGATCGCAGCGTGCGTGGAGGGGGGTTGCTTTATTTATGACATCATTCTCGGGACACAGGAATCGCGGATTGGAACTGGAAGTTCTCTCGTCGTTGATGACTGTATTCTCCAGCCACACAATGACATCACTGTGAACAATACGTCACCACTGACGAAATAACTCGATGACTGGCGGCCAGTCCCCCTTGACTTTTTTAAAGGCTCAGCGGTTTTCCAGATATAGGATGACAATCGTCTAAACCACCTATTGTTGCAAAAATCGCCTCTCTCATTACTTCGAGGAAAGTAACGGAATTTCCGCCAAAGAGATACTGGCGTCAAGTGTCCATAGGGACGGAATCCATATATTTAGTTGTTCTCACGGGGCCCTGGCATTGCCTCCGCCTTGTGCCTACAAATTTTCACTCCATGCTTTCAGCTTTTACGCACTCTTCCTTATCGATGGTGGCGTTCTACAATGTGGTGCCTGTACAATCGTAAGGCCTTTGCTTACTCAACATATTCAAAGTTTTGAAGATGTGACTTTATTTGCCATGAATGTTGGCATAAATCTAGCTTCTCAAAAACAGATTATTAAGTGCCCGTCATGCTCTTTTCGCCTCTTACAGATTTTCAACGAGTTCTGCCGCGTGTGTCTGCATGTGCTAAATTACTTTGCACTGGATTTTCATCTCAACATTTCTTCAAATAAAGAAAAGAGGATTTTCACAATTCTTTTGTCAATTTTAAATACACTGCGTTCGTTTTTTGTTTTTGTTTTTGTTTGTTTTGTTTTTTAACAAAAAATGACTATTACTCGGGTGGTTCCGGAATCCGATCAGCTCGATCCGATGCCTTCACGTTCAAACAACTGTCGGTCGTGGCCGACGAAGCGCCGAGGGCGGCACATTAGTGTTCAAGGCCTAGGCTTGGCTTGGCGCGAACAAATTTGCCTTCGGTTGGAAACGTGAACATTACATAAAGTTAGTGACGATCAGGTACGAGAATTGACGTCAAATAAAGGCCAGTCGCGCGTCACCGACGGACTGTGTATTTCCGCCCGCAAGTGAAAAATATGATGTCACGAACACAGAGGCAGTGCCACCGTGATCAGATCATGTTAGTCAAACAAAAACACCATGAAATTTCCTGTCTTCGGACTGTACATCTCAATGGTCAGGATGTGTTTGTATGTGAGGTGTTACAATAAATATACTCGCTCCTTCAAAAAAAAATAACTTCGGTCTTTTGTTGACATCCCTGAGTGGATGTGAAAGTACAGAGGAGAGGTGAGGTGAACTCTGACCCCCATCGGGTGGCATAACAGAACCAGGAAGTCACGTGCTAGTGCTGCCGACGATCCGCTCCGAAGTCAGCTTACCAAGAGCAGTAAAGGACACCGTCGGCTCAATACCTGCAGTGTCACGAAATCGGGTCACGAACCAGCCTCCCGGGTTGTGAGTTTCCCTTTTCGGCCACACACTACATATTTATTACGGTTTCACTCGCTTCCTGTGACAATGTCCTAGACAGATCATCGACTTTTGGATGACGAAAGGTGGTGAAATCCATCGCCTGTTGGTGTGTAGTAGCCCCGAGGCACGGTCACATATACCCCGTCGGTATGTTGGAACCTACCGGTGCCGGCCGATGACCCGCGTTGATATTTATTTGTTGGTCGTGTACCGTACAGCTTCACCGTAATACAATACACGCACAAAGAAAAACGGAAATCTACGCAACAATATCCCACAATGATTTCAGTTCATAAACATCTTGACCATATGGTTCGATAAATCTTTATATTTAAAAGTCAACATTTTTTTTTCAAATTCCCAGAATATGTGATTATTGTTCACTTAACTACGAACAACGAATTAACAATAAGCATTAACTAAACTTCAAAACTTTCGAATTAAAATGAATCAATATTCAAAAGTTTGACTGCCAGTCGACTGTCTTTCCGCTTCGTATTCTGGTATATATCACACGGTTCATTTAATAGCTTAAGATTAAATACCTGCCCGGCCCAAAGTCGGATTTTAATCAGATTGCAATACACTTTGGCTATCGTGTGGGGTGAACGCGATGGCCCACAATAATTGCTGTGACGGTACGTCCGAGATAAGCCGAGCGACTAGGGCCAGTCTAGTGTCAGAATCTTACAAATTGGCAAAAAGATAACTAATATTTGACGCTTGCTATACATTAGCGTCCTTGGACGACGTGATTAATCAAGTTGCGATTCCTCTCCGTTTGGACTATAACGATACTGCCAAGCCATGGTTCCGTATTCCATTAACAAGTTCAAGTTCTACACCATTACTGGTCAGTTTCAGGTTCTTTCTAATGTTACGACTGTCACACTAGTTCGAGACACCTTGTTAAAAAAGCGTGCTTACTTGGGACCGTCACGGTGTATGCACGCTCCGAACTCCGTATTAAACTTCTGATCGTTACCGCTTTGTCAATGCAATTGCTCGACAACTAGCGCTTATAACATCAGCGAACACGTCGCGAGCAATATCTCCATCTACCCTTGGTACACGTTTGTGATGGAGTCACTTTATGATGACCCACCCTCCCCCTCATGAATAGATGTGTTAATAGTTGGCCTGTTAGTTTTCTCACTGTGTCTTTGTAGTGAAGACGACTCGACATGGGTTATATAAAAAAGAACACGAAAACAAGTTGTAGCGTTCAAACTATGCTGCGTTATAGATCGATTTTGCGGAAGCTGAATTTCCATCCATGGAATTAAACATTTTCACTTAAAATTTTACTCCTGTTACAATCAACGATGAATCTGTTGAAGTCGTTTCATGTTTCAAATACTTAGGTTCATTTCTAGATGAAAACTCACATTTGATGAAAATACTGACTATATAGCGAAAAAGTCCCAACAAAGATTATACCTTCTCAGGAAACTCAAATCGTTCAATGTGAGTCAAAATATCTTACAAATGGTGTACAGATCCCTCATTGAGAGTGTTTTAACCTATAATATCATTTTGTGGTATGGAATTTGACTGTCAGCAGTGTCAGAAACAGAAGTAAGCTTTCTCTATTGTGAGGATGGCAGGAAAAAAAATTATTGGCTGTCATCAAAATTCTCTTGTAAACCTTTACCAGCTGGCAGTGAAAAGGAAAGCGCAGAATATTGTCAATGATTCTCATCACCTTCTCCATGGTTACTTCCAGAAACTCCCGTCAGGGAGACGTTTTCGGGTTCCTCGTGCAAAGAAAAACCTCTTCAAAAAGTCATTTCTTCCATCAGCAGTTTCAATTTTAAACTCAAACTCGATGTAGTTGTTTTAAACCTCCAGTTGGTCCTTTGTTGTTTCCGTCTGTGTTTCAATTTTTGTATCTATGTCGCTACCTTGTGTGTGTTTTTAAGCATTTCAATGTGTAATAGCGTCCCTTTTTATAGAATGCTTTTGCTAGTTGTACTATTTTAATTTGTATATGATGAGCCTGAAGGCAAATTTCTACATTTATTGTGGATAATAAAGTAATTGAATTGAATTGAATTGAATTGAATTGAATTGAATTGAATTGAATTTGATTCACGAGCAGCCTTGGGAAAAGTAACATGATCGGAACGAATTTTGGAGAAAGGGTATTGAAGTAATGTTTGTTCAATCAAGGTCACTCCAATCAGCAAATTTAAGTTAATATATGCTCCTTTCTTTCAATTAAAAGATCAATTCTCCAAAATTAGTTCTAATTAAGTTGTTTTGGTATCCCCCATTAACCACTATGTCACCACTATTCTCACCATGAAAACCTCAGTCTTCGACAGGCGCACGGTTTTCTCATATTGCAGGCATAAAAATTGCTATGTTATCTCCAAAGACGTTGACAAACAGTATACTACTACTTAAGGTAGGCGTTTTCCGGACCACACACCAGAGGAAGCTTGTAACGTCATTGACCTATAGAATCCATGCATTTTAATTTGAAGCAAAATGAAAAACACGGGTTGACTACGTTGAAAATAAATTATTTTTTGCGAAACTGGAGACCTTAACATCGCGTCCTTAGTGAAGTCTTCCGCATGCGCACGCTTTCGAACGTCATCATTCTCTTTTTGTGCTTCAATCTTTTTATAGCGATCATTGTAAGGTAGGCATTTTTCGGACCACGCAGAGGTTTCATATCATCGACCACCTTCATGGGAAAAAACTAAATACCCCCCCCCCCAAATCCATTCTGTCACACAAACACGCACAAGTATCTGGAGCAAAAATGTGTATTGAGTTTTCGCTTTCTCAGGTAACGACTTTGAACAACGTAAAATTGCAAGCCACTTGCAATGTTTGTCAACTTGCATGTACATCTGGTTTATCACTGGCTGTCGATGGTAAATGTTCCGCATTCTTCAGTCAATGTTATGCTAATGTAAAGGCATGCGTCAGGGCAGGAAATGTCATCCCAGATTATGTCCAACAGGTGTTAGACAGGCCCTGTCACACTGACGATTTGGCCAGTGTATGCCGACATATCAAATTTTTTCTAAAACGCTGGCTAACGATGTATTTTTCAATTTTTAGGCGGATACATAGCATATTCATAACGTACTCATAGGTTAAAAATACGATTTCGGCACGCTAGACTTGACGCATTTTGACTTATGAGTAACAACGAGCGGCATAACCTACCTATAACCTGCGTGTGCTGGACCGTATGAGCCATAGGCTGGCATACTTCGAAAAAGTTTGTGCATGTACAAAATATCAGCGTGCTTATGCGTGCTCTTAACTTATATAAAACTTACCCATAACATATTCGACGTACGGCCAGCGTCTTTGCCAATTTTTCCATACGCTGGCATACGCTGGATAAATTGTCAAGGTGTGACAGGGCCATTACTATTGTCACTCTTTATGGAAGAACTCAATTTCAAACTCTCGTAACATGGGTATTCAACTCACACAAGATATGTATGACGGTCTTTTTAATTCTTTTGTATGCAGATGAAATTGCAATTTTCGCAGATTCCATAGGAAACTTACAGAAATTTATAAATGTTCTTTATCAGTTTTGTACAAAGTGGCAAATGATGGTTAATTTACAGGAAGAAAAAATATTGTAATTTGTCGAAAGGACGGCCATCGTGCTCGCAAATTAGAAATACGGTTCTATCGTGACTCTGAGATTGAACTAGTTTCCTATTAAAAAAATTAGGATTAGTTTTATCATGCCGAAATATATATTTGGTCAAAAGCTGTTTCAACTCTAGCAGGTCAAGCAAGCCAAGCTGCAAATGTCTTATTGAGTGCATGGAACAGAGTAGGTAATATTTCATATATGTGCCATTTTTAAAATGTTCGATTTCATGATCATGCCTATGTTATGTTACGGTGCAGAAATACGGGGTTTTCAGTACTATGACGTCATTGAAAAAGTACGAAAAGATAATGGTGTCGTCGACTGCTTGCAGTGTCCAATAATGCTGGAAATGGGGCAATGGTCGGTGAATGTGGTCGGCTCCCTATTTATTTTAAACTCCTGGAGATTCCATCACTAGACAGACTTCGTTGTCATGCTTATCTAATGTTACGTAACTTAGACAACTTGTAGGTATCGACATCAATCAAACACATTTTTATTTTCTGATGGTTACGGGTATGCCTGGATGTCACAAGAAATAGGGATAAGAAAGTATTTTTGTCATCATTTATCTCAGGAATGGTAACAGATGTATGCTAGCTAACATGGTCATTTAATACCAAGGAGTAATACAAAGTTACGTTTTTATTCAACTTTAAAAAGTTTAATTAGAACCGGAGAGGTAAACTGCAACAGCAAATTCATCCATGCACTGGCACGTTTCCCATTTTCCATCCTTCCTTCCTCTTGCAATACAGGAAAGACGATATCGGGGTATAGCTTCGAATCGAAGATTATGCAAATTGTATCATTGTGGAGACGTCGAAGGTGTATACCATTTCCTATTGATTTGTACTATTTACAAAAATCCCAGTCTGAGAACTGCATGGTTACCACGTGATATATGTATTGAACTAAATTATGATAAAAATTCCAAAGGTTAATAAATACATCAGGTTCAGATGTACAAGTAAACCTCTATATAAGTTCATTTATAAAGCAACTGAATTAAGAAATTCCAGAATCAATCCATAATGTTTCATATTCATTTCTTCTGTACAGTACCATTTACCTCGCTATATGTCTTTTTTCCTATTTTCTATGAACTGTACATTTTTCTGCGCGGTTGAGCAATCTTTTTGTATTTTCTAACTTTTGGAAGACCCTTGTATATGGGCCGTTTGCCTTAATTTAGTAAAACGCAATAAACATGACTATCCAATCGTGATAAATTGATTCGGTTCTCCTCGCCCCATATCACGACTAATCTCACTCATGAAAACCTCAGTCTTCGACAGGCGCACGGTTTTCTCATATTGTAGGCATAAAAATTGCTATGTTATCTCCAAAGACGTTGACAAACAGTATACTACTACTTAAGGTAGGCGTTTTCCGGACCACACACCAGAGGAAGCTTGTAACGTCATTGGCCCATAGAATCCATGCATTTTAATTTGAAGCAAAATGAAAAACACGGGTACACGACGTTGAAAATAAATTATTTTTTGCCGAAACTGGAGACCTTTACAGCACGGCGTCCTCTGTTAAGTCTTCCGCATGCGCACGCTTTCGAACGTCATCATTCTTTTTTTGTATTTCAATCTTTTCACAGCGATCACGCATGGTAGGCATTTTTCGAACCACGCAGAGGTTTCATATCATCGACCACCTTCATGGGAAAATACTAAACTCAACCCCGCCCACCCAAAAATCCATTCTGTCAAACAAACACAGGGCTGGAGCAACAATATTTATATAAGTTTATTAGTTTTCGCGTTCTCAGGTAACGAATTTGAAACAACGTGGTCAGAGTGGCGGAGATGTATGTATGTATGTATGTATGTATGTATGTATGTATGTATGTATGTATGTATGTATGTATGTATGTATGTATGTATGTATGTATGTATGTATGTATGTATGTATGTATGTATGTATGTATGTATGTATGTATGTATGTATGTATGTATGTATGTATGTATGTATGTATGTATGTATGTATGTATGTATGTATGTATGTATGTATGTATGTATGTATGTATGTATGTATGTATGTATGTATGTGTGTGTGTGTGTGTGTCTGTGTGTGTGTGTATGTATGTATGTATGTATGTATGTATGTATGTATGTATGTATGTATGTATGTATGTATGTATGTATGTATGTATGTATGTATGTATGTATGTATGTATGTATGTATGTATGTATGTATGTATGTATGTATGTATGTATGTATGTATGTATGTATGTATGTATGTATGTATGTATGTATGTATGTATGTATGTATGTATGTGTGTGTGTGTGTATGTATGTAAGTATGCAGGTAAGTAGGCTTATGTAGCACACGCACGCATGTATATATGTATATATAAATATACGCCAGTTGTTTTTTTCTCAGTTTGCTTGAGTCCCCTCGTGAATCTGGTGATTTAATTACTTCTATGTGTGTTCAATAAGCTTTTATTCTCTGTATAGACACATTTTCTCATTATACTCCGAAAATATGTCGCCATGCTGAAAGTTTAACTTGTCAATATGGCCTGATATGTCATGTGTGTATTGTTAGATGCCCTTGTCAGTGACACAAAGTCATTCTTGACCGGATTAAGTTCGTCAGAAATTACACGGCACGATACACAAAACAAAACAAAACCACGTGGCACTTCTACTGTTTATTAAATATGTGACTAATTGTTTGTGTTTTATCGATAGGAATGAATGAATGAAAAAAGGAATGGAGAAGGAAGGTATGAATCAGCACAATTTATATTGTACTTTGTATTTAAACAATGTCGTTTTTCCTGGGCGTTTCGTCACTTTTGAATGCCGTGACCAGGCCGTGTCGTTCTGCACATGCGCGTATCTGATCGTAAACATTGCACTCCAGAAAAACATCCCCGCGTGTGGGCAATTGCGTACTCTTCGGGTGAATAATTAATAAGGTTAGATGCACTTTCATTCATCAAACTTGGCACGGTGTATACTTACTCATAGACAGTAGCAGCTTCTAATGTGTATAGCACCACCGTGCAACAGCTGTTATGGAAAACATTGGGCCGGCGTTACAGGTGTTACACGTCACATGAGACATCATCGATATATGTATTTCCGTCAAATTATTCACTTGATACCAGACAAGGACAAGACATTCGTAATTTCAAACAAAGAGTGATCAACATACAATACAGTCCATTGACACGAGGCTATTGTCTTCGAACGCTCTCGATGCCTGCCTTGTGACGTCATTATCCGGCATGATTGTGAACTGACGTTCGCGTTAAGGTAAATGGTAACAATGGGTTTTGGACTCGGAGTCGATAATGCTCAAGGTCAGGTCTTTCTGAGTAAACTCGGCCTTTCATGACGCTGGTCACTAGTCTCTTTCAGTAAGCCACACAGCACCAACCTCGACCTCCAATTTAGCGTCATTCAAGTAAGACTACCTCCATGTTCAAAGCATAGAGTAGTCTCTTCCTACCTCCATGTTCAAAGTAAGACTAACGATAGATGGCACCCCCACCGTCAACTTTGCAATCACGTGCTTTGAGGTATGTAGTTCGTGCCTCGAAAGTGAAAGACAAATTTAACATTTGCTCAAAATTTCCATGAGGAATCTTTCAACCATTCTCTTTCAAAATCAAGGATAAAAATCGGGGATCACCGTGCAAATTTTTGTACTAGGGAAATAAATTACTCCAGATTTACCGATATTTAAAATTCAAAATGGCCGCCATCACTGTGTTAACTCTATGAAGAAAAATACAATTTTCGAATTTCAAAAAAACTAAGCCGGTGAAAAGTTTTCTTACACCAACAGCTTTAAAATGAACCCCCATAAGTGGTATATCAGAAAAGAATTGTAGAAGTTTGAGAGTCCGAATATCTTTCCCAGGCGCGTTCTACCTTAATACGTATACACGGCGGATCATCAACTATGACAACGAAAACGGAGTCAGCAAATTAGCATCGACAATCACAACAAAGACTACAAAAGTCTACTTGTGTGATGGAATGATTCTCAAGCACGCTGAGTTCCACACTTGACCTGACACGTGTTAAGTCATAGAGGGTTTGAGGTCAAGTCCATACAGTCAAAGCGTGAACCGTTTGTTCTGTGTGTTATCCACCGTCCCTGGGTGGAGGGACGGTGGTTAATCCCATATCTCAGTACAATGTAAGTTCTCTATCAAGATGCGATGCGTGCATTACCTTCCTCAGCGGCCGGCCGGAATAACCTGACAAAGTCAAGTTTATTAAGATTTGACGGCTATGCGTCTCAGACATTTTTCACAAAATTTGAGTTTTTGATGTAGGAATGACGAATTATACTTTTCTATAAGACATGTTGACGGATAAGATGTTCT